>NW_027507789.1:159837757-159842757 GCF_037356315.1 Lithobates pipiens | reverse complement strand
ATTAATTTTTTTTTACAGTAATTTTTTTAATTTTTTTTTACAAATGTATTTTATTTTTACAATTTAATTTTTTTCACAATGCTTTTTGGGGGAGGGCATTATGAACATGAGGTCCATATGGCAGCAAATAATGGCGATTAATTCTTATTTTATTACAATTTTTTTTTATAATTTTTTTTTCACAATGCTTTTTTTTTTTTTTTTTACAATTTTATTATTATTATTTTTTATATCATTGTTCAGTAGTTTTTTTATTTGTATTTTATTTATTATTTTTTTATCTTTCATTTTTTTTCATAATGATTTGATGGGGGACAGAGTGGATGGTTTCAGTTGGACAGTTAGTTTTTTTGTTGTAATTATTTTTTCTATTATACAGAAGTTATATTGTTATATTGTTCTATTATACAATTTTGTTTAATTGTGTATTTAACTGTCAGTATTTTTTTTTTTTATTTAATAAAAAAAAAAAAATTTCATACTATAAAAAATTTTTTTATACAATGCTTTTTGGGGGAGAAGTTTGAGGCAGTGGATCATGTCAGTAGGGCAGTGGATGGTGCAGAAGCTTTATATTTTTGTTTCATTTTTTACAAATGTATTTTTTTTAACAATGTAATTTTTTTATAATATATTTCATTTTTGGGGGAACAGGGTTGGGGCAGTGGATTGTGTCAGTAGGCAGTGGATTGTGTGAGTAGTCTTTTATTTTTATTTTTTTACATTTTCCATTTTTTCAAAATGCTTTTGGAGGGTTAGTGAATGGTGTCAGTAGAGCAATGGACAGTTTCACAATTTTTTTTTAAAAAAATAGTAATTTTATTTTTCATAATTTTTTCAATTACATTTTTTAATTATTTCTTTACAATTTATTTTTGTATAATTTTTTGCACAATGATTTGGGGAGGGGATTTTTATTTTTTACATTTAATTTTTTTTTTTGTTTTTTTTTAAAGGCTTTTGGAGGGTTAGTGGATGATGTCAGTAGGGCAGTGGATGGTGTCAGCAGAGCAACGGACAGTTTCACAATTTTTTCTTTTTTATTTTTCATTATTTTTTCAATTACATTTTTCAATTATTTTTTTACAATTTATTTTTGTATAATTTTTTGCAAAATGATTTGGGGAGGGGGGGAGGGCGGTGGACAGTGTCAGAGAGGGTTGAGGCGGTGGATGGTGTCAGTAGTTTTTATTTTTGTTCATTTCTTTTTTTTTTTTTTTTTTTTAGGAATGTATTTTTTTAATTTTTTTTCACAATGCTTTTTTTTTTTTGAGGGGAAGGGGAAGTTTTTTATATTTTTATTTTGCTTTCTATTATACAGTAGTTATATATATATATTGTAATGTTCGGGGGACCAGGTAGATCGCAGGACACAGGCTTTTCACACAACAAAGGGTTTATTAAACTTAAACAGCTTTACAGCAGCCAAAAACAAAAGGAAAAGGAAAAGGTTTGTAGTCTCACCGACTTGCAAAGTCCAGAATAGCTGTCTCCATCAAAACAGAGCTTGATCTTTTATGGCAGGTAGCTTCCCCTGCCAGGAGCCTTCCAAGCAGGACACTGCTGTCCCCTTCTGTTGCTGCAACCCAAAACAAACACCAAACACCAACTCCTCCACACCCATCTACCACTTCCTGTCTTGTTTTTATTTTTTATTTTTTTTTTGTTTACAAACGATTTTTATTATTTGTAAGGTCAGAGTATAAAACAGTTAAGTGAAGGTACAGGTATAAAAGTATATGATAATAACAATAAATGTAGTACAGGAATATAACAAGGATTATGGTTGAATGAATAATAGAAAAGAATCTGTAAATTTGCACATTGTTGTATTATTGGCTATATGTAAGTGGTAGAGGTGGGAAGGGTTATATAGTAATTGATACTTGAATGTTGCGGCGGGGGGGTGGAAGATAGTAAAAAGTTGAGCCTAGGTTCCCCTTTTCTCACCCCATACCTCCCATTCTCTCTTAAATTAAAAGAGCGGTATCCCATAGCATCCACTTCTTTTGGTAAAGGGGCATTGAGTCGTATAGCATGTGGTGAATTCTTTCTGAAAGTTTGATGTTCATCATGCGGTTGAGGATTTGTGGCCAAGGTACCGTAGTGGAGCGCCAATTAAAGGCTATGGCCCAATGTATTGTGCTTAGGAATGTATGGATTAGGGTAATGTTGTTCTTTGGGATATCTTGTACAGGGAAGAATAGGAGACATATTTGGGGCGTAAGAGAGAGCTTTTTACCGGCTATTTTTTCTATAACTTTGCTGGCCTTATGCCAAATGTTTTTTATGTGAGGGCAATCCCAATAGATATGTAATAGGGTTCCCTGGGAGGGGCAACCCCTAAAGCAGAGAGGAGAAATTGAGGGATAGAAAGTGTTAAGTTTGGCAGGGGTAAGGTACCATCTATGTAACAATTTGATGGAAGATTCTCTAATTGAGGTTGTTTTTGTGCATTTATGTAGGTTTGTAATGATAGAGTCCCACTGCTCAGAAGTATATGTGGTATTTAGGTCAGATTCCCATTGTAGCATGGGGAGTGTTTTCTCAGGCATATTGGACTCGTTTAAGCACTTATAAATCTTGGATATTATGCCCCTATCTCGAGGGAAGGAAATGCAAATTTGCTCGAATTGTGTGTAAGGGGGGTGGAGTGTGAGTGAATAAAATTTCTGATAGAAGTGTTTTATATTGGTATAGTTCTCTAATTCCGAGGGTGGGAGATCATATCTTATTTGTAGACTAGTGAAGGTGAGAAATGAGTTATTGTGAGAGAGTGATTTTAGGTGCGTTAGATTATGTAGCTTCCAATGAGATAGAGAATTATGATCTTGGGCTCTTTCTGGGGGGGAAAAGCGAGGGTCGCCTAGAAAGGAAGCAAGGGGGGGAGTATCAGAGGATAATTTAAATTTAGTGACCTGTTTATTCCATAGTTGAAGAGTGTGACCTGTCTTGTTTTTAAACACACTTCCTCTTACAGGTGGGTTAATCAATTTTATTCCCTTAAAGGGACTGCAAACCAAACAGAGGGGAAACATAGCGTCCTTCCAGGACCCAGCCACGGCGTCCTATACAATATATATATATATATATATATATTTTTTTTTGGTCAGTAAAGCAGTGAATGGGGGTAGTAGTATTTAAATTTAAAATTTTTACAAATGTATTTTTTTTTTTTTCATTTACTATTTTTTTTTCACAGGTCTTTTTTTTTTGGGGGGGGGGGGGGGGGGGGAGAGGGTTGAGACAGTGGATCATGTCAATAGGGTATTGTATGGTGGCACTATTTTTTTTTATTTTTAGTACATTTTTATTTTTCTACAAATGCATTTTTTTTTTATTAATATTTTTTTCACAATCCTTTTTTTTTTGGGGGGGGGGGGGGGGGGTTGAGGCAGTGGATCATGTCAGTAGTGCAGTGGATGGCATGAATAGTTTTTTTAGTTTTTTTAAATGTCTAACATCTATATTTTGTTATATTATTTTTTTTTTCATTTTCTCAAAATGCTTTTGGGGGTCCAGTGGATGATATCAGTAGGGCACTGGATGGTGTCAGTAGAGCAATGGACAGTATCACAATTTTTATTTTATTTTTTTATATTTTATTTTATTTGTTATTATTATTATTATTATTTTTATTTAAACAGTAGTAGTTTACAGTTGTATTTTGATATATTAATAATTTCTCTTTTTACAGTGCTTCTGGGGGAGGGGGGGGGGCAGTGGATGGTGTCAGTAGGGCACTGTCAGTGGAGCAGTGGACAGTCTTTTTTTTATTGAGTTTTTTTTACAAATATAGTTTTCATTTTATTAATTTTTTAAATAATATTTCTTTTTTTCACAATGCTTTTTTGGGGGGACAGGGTTGGGGCAGTGGATCGTGTCAGCCCCAAAGTGGATTGTATGAGTAGTTTTTAATTTTTATTTAAATTTTTTCAAAATGCTTTTTGAGGGTTAGTCGATGGACTAGTCACTAGGCCAAAGCCGTGGCTTCACCTAAAAACTCCTGCCTGCAGCTCCCCAGGACCAGTGCTTTACAATTTATTTTTCTCACAATGCTGGGGGGAGGGGGGGAATGGATGCTGTCAGTAAGGCAATGGATGGTGTTAGTAAAGTAGTTTTTTGTTTTATTATTTTATTTTCTATTAAACATTAATTTACAGTTGTATTTTTGAGATATATATATATATATATATATATATATATATATATATATATATATATATATAATGTTTTTAAACCATTTCTTTTTCACACTGCAGTGGCTTGTGTCAGTAAGCCACTGTCAGTGGAGCAATGGACAGTGTTTGTATTTTTTTATTTTTTTTGTTTTTTTTACAAATATATATTTTATTAATTTTTTTCACAATGTAATTTTTTTTATAATAAAAAAAAAAAATTCACAATGTTTTTTTTTTGAGGGGGAGGGGGTTGAGGCCGTGGATCATGTCGATAGGGCAGTGGATCATATCAGTAGTTTTTTAATTTTGTTTTCTACAGTAGTTTACTATTTTTTATATAATTTATTTATTTTTGGTCAGCAGAGCAGTAAACGGTGGTAGTGGTATTTTATTTAAAATTTTTACAAATGTCATCATCATCATGGATCATGTCAGTAGGGCATTGTATGGTGGCAGTAGTTTTTTATTTTTATACAATTTTTATTTTTCTACAAATGCATTTTTTCATTAATATTTTTTTTTCACAGTGCTTTTTTTGGGAGGGGGTGGGGTTTGAGGCAGTGGATCATGTCAGTAGTGAAGTGGATGGCGTGAGTAGTTTTTCTTTATTTTTTTTTTTACATTACATTTTGTTATATATTTTTTTTTATTTTTTCAAAATGCTTTTGGGAGGCCAGTGGATGATGTCAGTAGGGTATTGGATGATGTCAGTAGAGCAATGGACAGTGTCACAGTTTTTATTTACTTTTATTTTATTTTTATTATTTTTACAATTTTATTTTTAATTATTTGTTACAAGCCTTTTACAGTCTTTTTTTT